>NC_048231.1:23255990-23266761 GCF_002007445.2 Ailuropoda melanoleuca | reverse complement strand
AAAAAAAAAAAAAAAAAAAAAAAAAAAAGAAAAAACAGTTGGAAATTAGTATACTGAATCACAAGCATGAAAACGAAAAACACAAAGCACTTAGATATACAGAAGAAAAAATATGCAAGTTCAGTGGGAAATTGAGTATCTCTCCCACAGCAAATCCTAAGGATGAAATTCAGAAATCACAAAGTCATGTCCACTGAAGAGACATTTAGGGACAGCCGAAGAACGAGAAGAAAAATATTCAAGGTTTGATAAAAAGGGAATTTTGTCAACTGGATGTGCTGTGCCCTGTCAATGGAGCACCCACTGATAAATGCCAACAGTGTCTCCTTATTGGAGCATGGGCTCTTTGGGCTCTCAACAAAGTGTGATAAACAGAGAGACGCCATTGCTCTCATGCTCTGCTCCATCAGTACTGTGATCACTAATTTTCTATCAACTTGACTGGTCGTGGAGTGCCTAGATTAAACATTATTTCTAGGTGTGTCTATGAGGGTGTGTTTAGATGAGGTTAGCTTTTGAATTATGGTAGAGTCAGTAAGGTAGAATCCCTTCCCCAGTGTGCGTGGATACCATCCAATCCAATGAGGGCCGAATAGAACCAAAAGCAGAAGAAGGAGGATGTTGCCCCTTTTTTTCTCCCTGAGTTCTTGGGCTAAGATATCTCACCTTATCTTCTGCCCTTGAACTGGAATTTGCACAGTCAGCTTTCCTGGATTACAGGCCTACGGACTTAGATTTTCCTAGGTCTCAGCTTGTAGACAGCAGATTGTGAGACTTCTCAGCCTCCATCATCACATGAGCCAATTCCCCATAATAAATCTCCTTTTATAACGGTCCTGTTTCCTTTTAAAACCCTAATACACTTCTCAAACCTAAAAGGTGCGTTGGATGCTTTGCTAAAATCACAGTTCCCTACCAGGAGACACATGATTTATAGTCATCCTCATGGCTTTTCCTAGGCATTAGACTGTCACCAATTTCCTGTAGAGTTTCACGATCTTTGGAAAGGTTGTAAATATCTCCCTTATATTGCCCTACATAACAGGGGTCCTAAGTCTGTGTTCTTTGTCCATCAGTACTGGCTAGAGTTTCCAATGAGACACACTTTTTCCATTTTTTGACTATCCTTTGATCTCTATTCTGATGTGTATACTGAGAACTAGGCAAATGATTTAAGTAACAGGAATTTCATCAAATCTAAGTATCTCTTTATACTATTAATATCTCACTGATGCTCTTAATTTAGCCTTATCTCAGAGTGACTATTACTTAAGCTCTTTTGGGAATGTTGCTCTCATTCCTAGCCTTATTTGTTTAATATTCTGAATATATTGAATATGTTCATATCTTTCATATCTTTCAATCAAAAAACCAAAGTTGTATACAACTTTAGAGATTAGTGGGAGCAAGTGTTTCAATTTCATGCCACTCATTTTAAATTTCAGTTCCAACATGCACATTTGAACTTTTTGAGGAGTGGAGAAGGTAATGAGCAGTTCCTTAAAACTATTACTGACAGTTTTGATTATAGAGCTTACATTTGATAGAGGAATGTTCGATGTTTTAAACATTGATATGTTTAAACATTGATATGTTTAAAAAATTTGGCAGTACACCTAGGATTGTTCTCATTTTTCCTAGGAGAACATACTACAGCTATTCAATATGGTGGTATGAAATATAAATGAAGTTATTTATTAGAAACTGTAATTCAAACTTTTCCTTAGGTCACTAACATAAATGAGATCTATGGTTTGCAGACCTTATATCAGCAAAATAAAAATAATTGGATCATACTTCATCTGCAAATGATGCTAAATTCTTTTTGTCAAGCCATAAAGTTATCATTTTGCTTATAGAATAATATATTCTAATGCTTATTTATCTACATGATATGGTAGAAAAGGTTTAAAGGCTAAAGAAATAAAACATTTTCATTTAATGGGAAATATACAAAGTTCTTATGATGAAATTTGATTTTTAATTGATTTTTGAAAGCATATTTTGTGTCTATTTCACAACTTATTTTCTTACATTTGTGATAAATAAGATTCATGTAAACAGTCCAGATAGTGTCTTCATCAAGTTCTTGGAGGAACTGACATGAATTTAGAAATGAAACATCAAAGTGGCTACATACCACCTTCAATCCAAATCTGATATCTATTGGAAGACAATTCATCTCAATGTATTTATATTCTAATTTAATCTGAACTAGTTCCAAATAAGAATTGCCTATTTCCTTGATGAAAACCAAAACAAAAGAATAAGGTCATACTTGCTAATACTTGTTTCTTTTTCAGTGCTTGCAGATTCATTTGGATAAATAGTTGTAAAATGATAAACCACTTTAATTTTTTTTAAGATTTTACTTATTTATTTGAGAGACAGAGACAGAGATAGCAAGAGAGAGCATGAGCAGGGAAGAAGGGGAGACACAAGATCCCCAATGAGCAGGGATCCCGACATGGGGCTCTATCCCAGGACCCTAGGATCATGACCTGAGCTGAAGGCCAACACCTAACTGACTGAGCCACCCAGGCACCCCAAACCACTTTAATTTTATGAGTATTTGCTATATACCTTAATATGTATGTTTAAAATAATGTACCTCTATTTACATTTACCAACCTGAATACATTATATCTGAAAATATTTCCATTGAAAATCTGAGTCAAATTAAAGCATCTGAAAACAAAGTTAGACTTTTCTTGCACTCAGTTACTATCATAAGCACAACATGCTCCCAGTGTGCCAACCACACTGCTAGATGCAGTAGGTTCCAATCTACCCCAGGGAACTTTCTAATTTATTGGAATGTAAGGCCCATGAAG
This sequence comes from Ailuropoda melanoleuca, assembly GCF_002007445.2. Lineage (NCBI taxonomy): Eukaryota > Metazoa > Chordata > Mammalia > Carnivora > Ursidae > Ailuropoda > Ailuropoda melanoleuca. The sequence continues at coordinate 23,263,927 of NC_048231.1, read as the reverse complement.
ATAGGGACATAATATGTCAGAGGTACTATCATATCCATAGTGCTTTGCAGATTATCTGGCCCATATTTGTAACATTTGGAAACTAAATGAATGAATCCATGGTATATTTTTTTCTAGAATGATCTTCTCAATGACCTTTCAAGGTCATCAAGTAAGTATAGACTTGAAGGATGAGGAGGAGTCCACCATAAGCAAAATGGGAGAAACTGTTTTCAGGAAAAAAAGAGAGAGTAGGTAAAATGATCAAAGGTAGGGAACGCTATTTGTAAAACTGAAAGGCTATACGGCTTGAGCAGAATTATCAATGGGGGATACGGAAAAAATTAAGGTGGACTGTTAGCAGAGGTTACTTAAGCATGGTAGTATAGTGCATGGAAAATTTAGACTTTTGGTGTGCCAGGTGACTCATTCGGTTAAGCGTCTACCTTTGGCTCAGGTGAGGATGCTGGAGTCCTAGGAATGAGCCCTGCATTGCGCTCCCTGCTCAGCGAGGAATCTGCTTCTGCCCTTCCCCCGTTCCTGTTCTCTCTCTCTCTCAAATAAATACATAAATGCCATCTTCTTTAAAAAAAATTTTTAAAAATTAGATTTTTTTTTCAAAGTCATTAGATGGGAGAGAACTAATATGAAAATGTTTCTGACAACTATCAAACTCATGAGATTGTCCTGATGGGTTATAAAAGATAGTCATTGCGTGCCTTGACCTGCAATCCACTGTAGGTATGTCTTGCTACCAACAACTTGACTTTCTTTATTTGCACAGCACAAGTTTACATAGTGAGTTTGGATTAGAAAATATAAGACTTTTTTTTAATGTTCTTGAATTTGAGATGGTAATAGTAAGATTTCAGAAAGTTTTCATGTAAAAATATATCAAAGTCCATTGATTCTTTAATTCAAATTGTGAAAGTTTAAATAACAAAACCTGGGGTGACAAGGATTATCTAAATATATATTAGTCCAAAAAATAAATAAAAATTTAAAAAATAAATATAATTATAACTATAAAAATATAAATATAAATTAGACATAAGGCATATCATGTAAAAAGAGGCTATGTCTTTCAAGAGTGGGATTTTCATTAAATCAGACACTGTATGAATATATTTCATAATTTAAGATGACAGTCTAGTGGGGGAAAACCACTACATCCTAAGGGAATGAAAAAAAGTCTGCATTTTGAAAGCATTAAGAAGGGAACAATGAATTTTATACACCACAGTAATGGAAGTCCCCTGGAGAAGGCAACAATTGGACTGGAGCCTGAAAGGATGAGATTTTCATGAGACAGTCCACCATGTAGACATACCAACAAAGGGAGATTTAAACTGCCATACAGAGCAGAAATTGCAAACGGGTGGTCCTTGGGCTAAATCTTTCTGTTTTGTTTTGTTTCGTTTTGAAGAATTAGAGCACATATGCTTGGTTAATGACACGGCTCACCATACTTTATTATATTGAACCATTTTAGCTTTATATGTTAAGTTACCTCGTGGCCACTGTAAGCACCTGAGTTTGTAGCTCCAAAAGAAAACCTAAAAGAAACAAAGAATAAAAAAGCTTTCAAATGCCCTGTGTAGTAAACTAAATAAAAGGCACGGTTCCTGAACAACTTTTTTATTTTATTCTTATAATAACCCAAATCAGCCTGCCACAAATTATAGTCCAAGGGTCAAATTGCATCTTCTATGTATTTTTTAAATAAAATTTTCTTAAGAAACAGCCAGGCACGTTCACTTGCCTGTTATCAATGGTTGCTTTCATACGATAAAGCAGAAAGCATATAGTCTGTAAAGCCCAAAATAGTTATTATCTAGCCTTTAAAAAAAAAAAGGTTTGCCAATCCCCAGTCTAAATAAAAGAAAAAATTAGAGTAAAGTTGTTCAATTATGTATAGATCCTATTGCATCAGTATACATAACATACAAAGAATTTCCTATGTACTTTGTCTTATTTACACCTGCACAGATCCTTTAGGCTATAATATACCTAAAGATGCCTTGCAAGAATCCAGAGGCAGAAATGGAATCCATTTGCTGATTTACCAACAATACTCCTTTAGCATAATTCCCAATCCACTTACATGTTGTTCAGTGAAGTCTGAAGGGATCATTACACAGATGATCAAGCTATCCACCTGTCACCTTAAAATAACACCACTTGAACAGACAGAAAAATGAACTAAAACCCAAAGCTCAGTATAAATAAAGAATGTTGAATTTTAAATTAAGTAAAAAGTAATAGTAAAAAAAAAAAAAGTGGCATGAAAATAAAATAGATTTTAAAAATAAAGCTAAATGCACATCCTGACCTTGATCGTGTCTCCTGCAAATACTGGCAAGTGGAAGGAAAGACGAATAAATCATATCATCATCGTTCCAACTTTATTTTCAGTGTCTGTCTGTCTATCCATTTGGCTCTTAAAGTGCAGGCACATATTTTAAAGCAACCCACCACTTGATTAATAAGGGCAGAACTGTAAAGAAACATAAAACTGCCCTGTCTCCTTCATCTGTTCTTCTGGTGCAGTGATTAACCTTTGAGTTTATGAGTATTTTTGCACTTGCTTCAGATAAAGTATTTTATGAGTTCTTCCCTCCCAGGCAACTTGGATTAAACTTATCAGGCCTGGGAAGATAGTGACCCATAATGGCTGTTCCCTTTGAAAGCATAATCTTCCCCTTGCTGCATTATCGGAACATTCCTTGCACAAACCAGATGGAAACATCAAGGCAGAGACAAGGCAACTTGTTATAAGGTCATATTCTACACCATATACATCATTCATGCGTAATTGATTTGCAGCCCCACCTAAAGACAGATTGCCATACATTATGAAGGCTGAGAATATGAAAAGATCATTTTTGCTCCCCATTAATTCCCGTTTGGAATGGCTCCTGACTTTACAAAACTTTTTGGCAGCACACTCAGTGATGACTGATCACTCCTTTTCAGTGTAGAAGGAGGGCAGGAGCAGGAAGATTTATCTTTTAGTAAATTCCTAATGAAATAACAAAGTGTTGTTGGGGTAATTCTAACTCTCAGTGTCTTACCACCCTCCCAAAATAGCAATTCAAAAATGACTGACTTCACTAACCGTGTGAGGTTGTACAGTCATCTCCTGTAAAGGGGCACTTGACTAGCTTCAGAGCGGGCACTCTGTCTAGGAGAAGGGAATCAGGTTAACTTCTGTTTCCACATTCTGACACTTTACATCTTTCCGTGTGTCAGGAAAATCCATCATCCTGCTACCTCTCCCAAACCTGGGCTTTCACACCAGCATCGTGCAAATCTGATCTGAGGTAACTCAGGAAATCCTCCTCATTGGAGGGTACCCCAGTTTTAACTGGTAACTGTCCTTGTTTCTCTTCAGTTGGGATAAAGACCACCACCGGCAGAAAAAAAAAAAGAATGAGAAGGGAATGTTTTCTGCCCATGGACCTCTATTCTAATCTGTGGTTCCTAATGAAGGAGTGTTCCAGAACAAAGGAGAGAGTGGTAGAGAGATGGGATTAGTCAAGTATAGATGAGACTTAAAAATAGTCTTTCAGGAAATGTGGTAGCATTAGGAAACAAAAACAAAGGATTCCCTGGTACACAAATGTGTCTTCAGAAAGAGCTTGAGTTGGGAAAACAAAACAATATACACACCAACAAAAGAAATTTCTTATAAGCAATTTATCATATTAAGGGAAGGTATAGGAATAAGCCAAGAGATGCTTCCAAGCCAGAGATTCAGAAACTGGGTACTCAACAGAAGACAGCATGAGTAACGTCCTATGCTGGTTTACAAGATACTGACTTGCCGCATTTCCAGTAGGACAGTAAGTGATAGTCATTATGGTGCTTGCATTAGGCATATGGTGTCATGTAGTTCATTTTGGTTTGGTAATATTTTCTGATAGTTCAGCCTTGACTAAAACATTGTTTTTAAGAAATTTTATAAATAAAAAAATTTAATAAATTTAAGAAATTTCCTTATTTATAAAATTCTGATCTCTAACCAGAAGATGTCTAATTGTAGGTTTTTGATAGAAGTTCTAGTTAAGAATTCTCAGCCTCTCCATGAATCTGGATTCTGTAATCTAAATCATGACTCACAGAAGGAAACCATGAACATTTTTTTCTGGGGCTAATTTTAAATGGATGGGAACAGATATGTACACATTTCTCAATATTGCAGCATTTGTTTTCCTGAGAAAGGTATCAAAACAGTGGTTCAGGAAAGGAGCATGTGGTGCCAAAATCTATTCTGCTAGTGTGACCACCACATACACCCACCTGTTTCCACAAAGCTTTGGTTTATTATTTGAGTGGAAATCACACTGGCGGGGATGATAGGGGAAATAAGGATGAAAAAGAAACTCTGGTTTGAAGTCTGACCTTCTGCTGGCCTGTGAGTCTACACTGGCGGAAAACAAGAAGGGCTTTGTGGTCTCTGACAGACTCTGCCCCTCTCTAGCTCCTACACCTTTATCTGCTGAGTCAGGTGGGACGATAAAATTCTTTACGCCCCTGAAGAGATGGCTTCCATAACCCAAATTTGAATCATCAGGATAGTTATGTTTTTCTTTGATCCGTGTTTATACCAGTCACCAAAAACAAACCAGGTCATGCAGATAATGATGTCACCCATCAGACCTTATAACTCTGTACTTGCCATCTTAAATCTCTCCCTAATGCTGGAATTCCTTCCTCTGTGCTCTCTGATAATCATTTCCATTTGTTACCAAGATTTTTTGCATATGAGAAAATTTATCTGAAAGGTTTTTTTATCTTATTCTGAGATTGATTCTCTGAGGTGCGCCATCCCCTGGAGTCCTCCATATAAAGGTGACTCTTCTTTACTCCTGCTACTTTACCTGAAGGAAAAGTAGCAACCTCTCTTACTTCTCACAGTCATTCATGTCCTCTCCCATAAAAATACCAGTCTTTGAACTTCATGGCATTAAGCTATAAAACACACCATTCCTGCTTATAAGAATCATCCATTAGCTCCGCCTTTTTTGGATATTTTCCTTCCTGGCTCACTGTCCCTTTCTTCCACACAATTTCTTCCAGATCACTTGGTGATTGCAACATCTACATCAATGAAACTTCCGGCAAATTGGCCTCTCAGTTTAGTGATTTTCTTGTCTCTCATCTCATCAAAACTACTCAATCTCTTGGTGGTACTTCTGTAGAACTTGTCCCTACTCATAACTTCAGCCCTTCTTAAACTCCGTTTCAAAACTTCTCCTCTCCAGTGATTTCCATCTGGCTAGCTTACTCCATCTACTTCCTTGTGTCCGACAATCTTTGCAGCAAGTGACATATATAAAACTTCAGTTCGTTTAACCTACTAGTATTTAATTCTCTCTGGTTCCAATCATCTTCCTCTCTTTCCTCCTTACTCGGCATAAACTCAACAGCCAATTACACTAAACACTCTTTCCTCCTTACATCTTCACATTCCTTACACTGTTCTCATTTTTTACTTTGGCAAAACCATAACCCTGAGTTCACCCAATTTTTATCTTATCTTGTTCTTGCGTTGGTGGCAAGCAAATGAGAGTGACGGGAAACACAACTATGCTGACATCTCTCACTTTAAATTGACAATCACTCATTGCAAAAAAGTCATATTGGTGCCTCTAAATACTATACCTCTCTCATCTATTTAGTTTCTAAGTCTTCCAAATGATTACTTCATAAATCTGTTCTCTTATGTCAAACTCCTTCTCCATATTTACACTTTTGTTTCCTATTTCACTGAACAAATTGAACACAATTTTTATGTGTCCATCCCACATTGAGCCAGTCACGTGCATCCATGTCCATGTGCTGTGCCTTTTCTACTGTTCTTGTGGAAAACTTATCTGTGCTTCTAGTAAAAGTAGACCTTGCTACTTGTGCACTAAAATCCATCCCCTATTTTACACTCAATGACATCACACCAGCAACTTTTTTCTTTCTCACCTGTTTCATCAGATTGTTCCCTTTTAACTGGATCATTCTATCAGTAAAATGAGCTTGGGTTTATCTTATTTTAAAAAGTCTTCAAAAGGAAAAAAAAAAAGACTCTTCAACTTATCTCTCTCTCCAGCTTTTGTTCAATTTCCCCCTTCCTTTTATGGCAACATTTCTCAAAAATAAATCCTTTACTTATTTCCTCCTCAACTTCCTAAACTTTTATAATTGCTCTCCTAGGGTTAATTCCTCATGCTCCTATGTTTGCTTATGCTCCTAAGCTCCCCTGGCAATTCATCTAACTTTTTTGTTTTAGACGCCATATATATGCTCATAACCAACAAATACATGGCCAAGATCACTTCCTCCTTGAACTCCAGACTTCTAACCCCAACTCCTACTTGATGCTAATCTCCACTCAATTGTCTAGTCCTCCTGACCTTTCCAAGTTCAGATCTTCTCTCCTCTCCTCTTAATCTATTCCTTCTCCTCTTTATTTTCTCAGTTTGTGGCTACTCCTTTCTTCCAGTTGCCCAGATCAAAGACTGAAGAATAACCCTTCTTCTCATCCTTGTCCTTCATACTCCCCATTCAATGGGTTAGCATGTCCTGTGGAATTTTTATTCATACCACATTTTTGCTACCTCTAAGACTATTGCCCTATTCCCATGAGCTATGATCTTTTGCTCCATGTTTTGATACAGCTTCCAAATTGATATCTGTGCATCTACCCTTGAGCACCATTAAATCTGGTCTTCATATTGCAGCTAGAATGATTCTGTGAAGACTCGGTCAGATCCTGTTGCCTCTCTGCTCAATGTTTTCTAATTACTCTTCAGCTTACCTAGAGAAAAAGCCAATGCACATAAACCCTTCCATAATGGCACATAAACCCTCCCAGGTCTTGACTTCTGTTCCTGTCTGACTCATGCATGTCCTACTTCCAGATGCAGTCTTCTCTCTTCTTTGAACATGACAAGCATGTTTCAGTCTCAAGACCATTGCACCCACTGTTCCTTCTGCCTAGAGAGCAATTGCCCTAGATAGCCACTTCACTCACTTCCTCACCAGCTCCAAGTCTTTATTTCAATAACACTTGCTCATAAAATCTCATAAAGACTCCCATCATCCCCTTCATAAAACTAGAGCACAGCCAGTCCCCCATAGACCCTGAAGCCCCATCCCCACTTCTCTCTAGACCCAGCAATTTATCTGACAATCTAAAGACTGACATTATTTTGAAATGACATTTTTGATGAACAGTGACCATAATGAGCTTTGCTATGTTATATTTCAGAGCTGAGACTAGGAGTCTGAGGTTAAAAAAAATTAGGAAACAGTGGGGGTGGGGGGAGGGATCTGTAAGCCACTATCTGTGTCTTAGCATATATAGAACTCTAATTTGGAAGTCTCAGAAACTACTTAACCACTGACAACTTTCTGAGGTGTAGCTAGTCTCCAACAATATATAACCTGTGGGAGCTCCTTCAAGAGTTTGGGAATAAGCACTGTGTGTGCTCTTTTGTAGACGTGGGAAGATAGGGTCTGTGATCATTGTTGTACACATTATGTAAACTCAGTGAAATTTCATTCATCTGTAAGTAAGGTTAAGACCTTAGTTGAGACACCATGATTTTACTACCAGGCTATTCACAAGAACGTCTCCCAGAGGCAGGAAGCTGCACGTAAGCTAACTCCATGCTTTACGGGGCTGTTAGTCCCTACAAAGTCTAGTAGAGTTTCAAAATGCCTGAATTGACCATCTTCCTCAACAGCACATATTTAGTTCATTATGGAAGAAATTGAGAATTTGGGGGCACCTGGGTGGCTCAGTCAGTTAAGCATCTGCCTTCAGCTCAAGTCATGATCCCGGGGTCCTGGGATCCAGCCCCACATCAGGTTCCCTGCTCAGTGGAGTCTGCTTCTCCCTTTCCCTCTGCCCCTCCCTCCCACTCGTGCTCTCTCTCTCTCTCAAAAAAAAAAAAAAA